>NC_056579.1:8656111-8688611 GCF_018340385.1 Cyprinus carpio | reverse complement strand
AGAGGGATGTGTGTGCAGTGTGGCCTTCACTTTCACTACATGCAAATATTGTACAACTTATTCATCATACAATAAAAACAGAAAGATTACAAAAGCAAATACAAAAGAAAAACGAACTGGTACCATACTCTTCAGCCAATGTATTCCATTCAGAATTGAATGAGAAAACCTTTTAAATTCAAATTCACATCTTAAATTTGAATTGAGGTAGCAAACAGGAAGCAGAATTATCAATCATATTTGAATTTAAGAACACAGAAACTGAATGAAATAAAAATGCATGTAAGTGTACTATGGAATTTTCTGATACATGTTTATCTTTAGAACACTTGTGGATATAGCTCAATGAATGTCAATATTTGCTTTGGCATAGTTACAAGAAACAATGGGCATTAGGCATTGTGTTGTATTGTATGTCAAAATCAAAACCTGTAACATTTTTTTTAAGAGAAATCTAATCAAAAATTTAAGTGATGAGATAAATCCATAAATACATTATATTATCAGGGAATAAAGAGCCATAATTAGTCTAAATTAATATATTTATGTTAGTTCCTGTCATTCTAATTGCATTCACTTAGGTGTTGCCAATTCAACTCAAATTCAAATTCATGAATGGAGAGTTTTTAAGAGGTTTCTCAGATGTGTTTTGTGAGTGTGTGTCTGTTCATGACAGCTTTCAGGTCCTAGCTCAGAATTTGTGTTCTTCATTTATATTTCTTTACTTGTTGTGCAACCACATGAGCAACTAAGGACAGTCAATAAGAGCAATATGACCAAATAATTACTGATCTTAGGACTAGCCAGGAGCCTGTGGTTTTAGTAAGATTACCACAATGGATGAATAGTCCTGGACATGAACTGTAAATGCTTTCTCTCGCTATATATATATATATATATATATATATATATATATATATATATATATATATATATATATATATATATATACACATATATATATATATATATATATATATATATATACATATATATATATATACACACACACACACACACACACACACACACACACACACATATATAAGTGAAAAATAGCTCAGTATTATGTCCTGATAACTATTTTCAGCATGTATTATCTTAAGTAGACAGACCTCTGAATATTCTGAATGGCCTCTGTTACTCAAAAGGACAGTGACAGTAATGAGATTTGATTTTTGTTCATAAAGAGAGAAAGGTTTTTTTTTTTTTACTTATGACACTGAAACAAAAAAAACGTTGGAAGCTAAAGAACTTTTTGAGCACAGCAGTTGAGCAAGACCTTATGGCCTCATTCAAAAGCTAAATATCGTCAAATATAAAGGAAGATGAATGAAGGAATATGGTTGCTCTTTAGGTTTGGTTATATTTTGCTCTGGATCAATCCCTGCTTAAGAACTATGGTAAATGCACACCAGAGGCTGATTTTGAGAAGTTTAGTTGTGCATGGCGGAGGGCTGACAGTATACGAGTCCACTGGTATGGAAGAAATCTGCTCATTGTTTCATAACATATCAAAGGTCTGTGGAACTTTGGCAGTGTTTCTGATGAAATATACTAGTGGGAGTGTCTTATGTATGGTTTATTGTTTATTTCAATACACAGTGTTGTTAACCTAGTCATAATACAGCTACAATTAAAAAAAAAAAAAAAAAAAAAAAAAAACATCCAAAGTGTTTTTGAAATCTGAATACAGTAATATGTAACTATAATTTAAGCACTAGATCCAGTAGATATTCCAAACATTCTACATATTTTGCTGCTAAAATGAATCTTTAATCTCCATTGATGCATAACAAAATTATTATTCTGTTCTCATTTGTAAGTCGCTTTGGATAAAAGCGTCTGCTAAATCATTAAATGTAAATGTAAATGTTAAATGATTAATGCAACATATGATATACAGCAAAATATACATTTGGCATATGATGCATTTGCGAACAACATATAATATCTTCATTACAATATATTAGATGTTTTAGCATGGCCAATTTTACATGGGCCTTAAAAGCATGAAAAAATTTTGAATTTAGGTAGTAAACAGGATGCAAAATTCAAATGTCTTTTCTTGTGAAAGATGGGAAAGAATCATTTCTCCATGTATTACAGACCTCCTTGGTGGACACGTACTGTCAGTCTGTGCAGTAAAATCTACAGGCAGATTAATAACTCATGAAGAGAAGCAGGTAAGCAGAGTTCCGAGGGCAATGACCGCGACCATCTGGCGGATCTATTTTATCAATCCACGAATGAAACATTTTACAAGCTTTAAATGTACATTATGCTGATGCACGTCACACCTCATTTACAACAAGGGCATTTCAGCGATGAATCAAACCTGGCTACAGTACTAATTCAGTGAAGATCCTCCAGCCAGCGCCAGGTATGGAACAAGTATGGGCAGGTCAGTGTGATGGGTGCAAAGTGTCTTAAATGGCAAGGGGGAAAATGGCCCATTAATTTTCATATTACATATCAGCTTTACTGGAACTGCTTTTGTCCTTAGCAATAAAACAGACTTGATATAAAAGTTATGGGTTCTGTGTGGTCTTACTTTCTCAAACACACGCTCTCTCTAATTCCTTTTTCACTTTCTGTCTCCCTCTCTCTCCCTACAGATTAAATGCCATTAACACAGCCAACTATGGTTGGAAAGTTGTGAATGAGACTTAACGCACAGAACAGTATTTGCCCCAACCTGCCTGCCCATCCCCACCAGTTTATCTGTGCACCACGCAAGTGCTTATGTGATTGTGCTGAGTCCAAGACACTTAACAACATCAACACATTTTCCATTCACTACAAAACAGAACAAATTATCTTGACAATGCAAAAACACCTTGGCTAATTTTAACACAGTTGAGCTCAGAAAATCATGCAAGACTGCATGTAATATAAAGTTTTTTCTTATCAAAACCAAGGTTTCCACAAAAAAAAAAAAAAAAAAAATGTTTAGAGAATCATAGCAAGGTGTTTTAATTTAGAGTTTCAAATCCAGTATTTAAGGTTGACTGCAGGTAAGTATCAGGGGAAAGGAAAGGTCAAGAAGAAGGTGAGAAGATGAGTAAAAAGAGCCCTAGATGAGAAGGGGTGACCTTGATGTTCTTGGAGGGGGATCCTGTTCACACCCAGCTCAAAAATTCAAGGCTGGAGCCTCCCGATAGTTTTAATGATCAATAAAACATAATTGAATTTCTTCATGGATTTTACTAAATGTGTTATAAAACCCAATGGAGACAGTAAGTTCTTGGTTTAAATGCAAGTCAATGACACCCATACTAAATAAATCTTCCAAAGTAGCCAAAAATTATCACTCTGGATTTTTTGCTTATTAAAAGTTAGTTGCTGAACCTGGATATTCATTTTCCTTCATGATACTTAAAGGTGCCATAAGCAATTTCACACAAAATACTACTACCACTAAAACAGATGATCTGAGAATTTTCTTATGATGGCCCTATAAACAGCAAAATAATTGTTTTAGCCAATCATATATCCCTGTCAATCATTTTGTGCATTATGGTTTTCTGACATGTATTTGGAGAGTTGTAGTGTGTATCAGTAGCTCAGATGGTAGAACATGGCACAAACAACACCAAGGTCATGGGTTTCATTCCCAGGGAAAGCAAGAACTCATAAAATGTATGCCTTGAATGCAATGCAAGCCACTTTGGATAAAAGCGTCTACCATATGTGTTAGTGGAATGTGTCATAACTGGAACAATATGACTAGAATAATTTAAAAACAATTCTCTAATCTAATTACATTACTGTCTTAGCAACTCTTGCCATTCTTAGAAAAGCTTTTGTTTTTTTTTTTTCTTATATATGGAGAATCAGTGAGTTTGGAAAGAATCAAATGCAATTTTACAGAAATTCCAAATAAAAAATCTCAAATTATGGTAAAATGCTGTCTCTGGATCACTTAGAATAGTGGCTTAAGGTATGTAGAGTGGATACAAGTGACACTTTTTCATTCTGCTTACACTATTATGTTATCAGTTCCAATCCCTCTTAAATAAGGCTTTTCTCAGTTTACTGTGATAAGCATTTTTCCCCAGCTCTGATCTGCAATGTCTGCAGTTTTTAATAATGTTACTGCATAATTTCTCAAATTCTTTCATGAAAAACAATGATAAACTACTATTGTAATACTTCAGGAACACAGAGTGACTATGTGTCTTCTTTTTCCCAGACATGTCCGGGTTGGGATTTCTAAATTGCTTAAAATGAGTTTTGGCTTTGTTTTCTAATTGTTTTAATACTTGCTGAAGGTAATGACTGAAAATTAGTTTGACAAATAGCATTCAGGCATTGTACATAATCAACTAATCATGGCATGCGAGAGAAGGTGGGATCTACAGAGAGTCATGCAAATATGAGTACATTTAATATATGGGGAATGTAGAGAGCATTCGAGGAAAACAACGCCAAAATCCAGACATTTTAGGCAATTTAGAAATCCCAGCCAGGGCATATCTGGGAAAGAGAGAACTTATGGCTACCCTATATGAATGCAATTTACAGAAAATCACACTCTTTAAATCAAACCTCCAGTTTGAAACCAAACAATGAAAGCTTGTCTAATACAGCTTGTCTAAGTTAGCAGCAATAACCAAGGTGGGCAGAGCTTAAAAATAAAATGGTCAATTAACTGTCTTGTTAAGAAACAAAATCTGACAGGAAATGTTGTATAACAGTTGCATTTCCTTTCACTACAATCTGCTGATCACACATATTAGGCTGCAATGTTTTTTACAAGAATGGTTCTGTGTTCAAATGCATCAGTCAAGCCCCCCTGATAGTGAGAAAGAGCAAAAGCAGCTCTGGAAATCACATCTGACAGAATTTGCTGACGGAACACAGTGATCAGAGAGACAGTAACGATGTCTGCGTGTGGCAGCATGCTTTGTGTTTGCTTGCATGCTTGAGCGTGGGTTGAGACGCGCCTTAATGAAGCACCCCTGTGGGACAGACATCCTTCAGAAGTGGCAGCTGGAGTCAGTGGAGGCAAGAGGAAATTAGCCTGAGGTCAACATCCTCCCCACGCACACACGCTCACGGACCAATGATGTGCTGTGATGGAGAGTTAATGAGGCGGCTTAGCATGAGTTTGACCTTCACTCTTTGAAACTCCGGAGAAAAACTCTGATACGAGGCTTAGCAACCAAACACATCTGCTTGACGGACGCCTGCCTTTGAACTCCACAGCGGCCCAGAGTCACCTTGGAATGACGTGTCAGAAGTCTAAAGGGTCAAACTAGAATATTTTTTACATATTTCAAACCACTTTGAAGGTATCAAGAATTTTGGACGGGACGTACCAACGGATCATCCCATTTCATATTCAGTAGGCATTAGTTACACAACAGCAGTGAACTGCGATTTGCTACTTACTGGGGGAGAGACATTCTCATTCTAAAGAGCATTTGATTGGACAAAAATGTGCAGTGATAAGTCATCAATATTTCTGGTAGAAACAGATTATACATTTTTAATGCGTCCAGTATCATTCCAAAAATTTAGAATGTAACAAAAGTTTCAATTTATAATAAATGCTGTTCTTTTGTATATTCTACAGCAAAGCTTGTTTTCTATATTGATAATAATGTTTCTTGAGTATAATGTTTTGATAAATAATCAAAATGTTTCTTGAGCATCAAATCAGCATATTAGAAGGATTTCTGTAAGATCATGAGACACTGAAGACTGGAGTAATGGCAAACAAAAATCATCAAAAGTAATTATATTTTAAAATATTTTAAACTAATTTAATAGAATAGAATATCTAATATTATATTTCACAATATTACTGTTTTACTGTATTTTTGATCAGATAAATGTAGCTTTTGTTATACATCAGAGAATTAATTCTGTCTGCTAAAGGTTAATTTAGGCAACTTTTAGGAGTGTGCTATCATATAAATATTTTCTATGCTAATATACATGGAATAAAAGCCACAAGAAATTTACCTTGAACTGGCCCACTGACGATTTGTGGGAAATGGAACATGTCCGATTACAGAAAGCACACTCGCAGATAGCAGCCTGACAGTCAATTAAATGAGTGAGATTCCCTTCCGCTTGCTCTCCTGGAGACATAATTGCTATCTAACAGCCTAGACCTTGGCACTCAGCTCTACCAGAGTGGGTATAATGGTGTTATTCAAGAAGAGAGCCGACATTCCTTCACACCTGGATTTGAAATTATCAAGAAGATGTCCCTGCTGCTCATAGGCAAGGAAAAACGACTGCATTTGTGTGTACTCAAGTACACTTACCTCAAGACAGAAGATTAACATCATATGAGATACATAGAATGTATGTTTTAAGAGTAAAGTACTAGAGTTTTCTATGCTGAGAATGTGATGTTGTAAATGTACATAACAGACCTAATATATATGTTTGAACAGTGAACACCCAACTAACTGTCAAAGTTCTCTCAATGTTATGAACAAACATTTTTTAAGCTAACAGAATAAGGTTTGTTAAGTTATCTGGTCTTTATGTTCTCAAAACATTAACACAAAACTATTCTTTATAAATTGTTTGTATGCAACAATTTTTTTTTTTCTAAATGTTTTTGTTGGATGTTCGTTTTTAAATGTTTCTACTTGTTTAAGTATTTTTAGAGAACATTTAACATTAACATTGACAATGTTTGCAAAACTAAATGGAATGTTCCCTTCCCTAAACATTCGCATAACTGAAAAAATGTTTTTAAAACATTAAAAAAAAAAAAAAAAGAATAGAAGTTTTGAACATTCACAGAGCATTTTATATAACATAATTAGAATGTTAGCTAAATGTATTTAAAACACATTTTTGTTAGCTAGGTAACAAAATAATTATCAGCCGTTTCTTCTCATAGAGCCACAGCAACAAATTACTTTGTCCATTACGTGAGCATATAAGTCATACACAAGTTATCCAAATTTAATGCTGCTTTTTTGTCTTGGCCCTGATCACAGTTCACTTTGAAGGGAAAAGGAAAAGAGCAGCATGAACATACTGCACAACATTGCCTTTGTTTTCAGTGGAGAATCCAGATCTCTCAAAGCCCCACTGTAGGCATACTGGGAGCATGAATTTAAAACAACATTAATATGAATCTCAAATCATCTCATCTTTGCCACACTGGAGAGATGATTCCCCTTAGTCTGGCATTAAATGCATCAAATTCTCAATTGAATTCAACCCCTGTAGCATTCTCCTGCATTCTAGAAGTCAGAGTTCTAGAGCTTGTATCCGGGCGAGTGGGGTTGTTCCGGCTGGCATTATACGGGTTACTCACCCGCTCCCCAGATGCCTGTCCCACCCCCTCTAGAGGTTCAAAGGCGGCCTGCACTGCACCAGGAATTAACCACAGCCAGGGGCGGCTGGGCGTCTAGAGGACAAGCTTTCAAAGCTTCTCACCATCAAAAAGGGAGTTCATTCATTCAAAACCACAGAGTGAAGAAGAGAAGAGAGAGAGAGGAATTGAGCTTCCATGGCAGGTTCAGTTTTACTGCCATTTTCAAAAGCTGAATCCTAATGACTGGAATTGGGAACTGTTTAAGTTACATGGACACTTAAAGTGGTTTGTTGTAGTAAAGTTATTAGCAATCACTCTTAAAATAACATTTTTGAAAAATTTTCAACCGAATACCGTAGTTACAGACGTTTTAGTTGCTACAGTAAAATCCCATAATAAATTAAAGTGGAATCTCTTTTAAGGCTGGAATACATTACTTTTTGAAAGTTTTCTGAGTCAACACTAGTTGCTGAAAGTCAGAGCAAGTCTATGGATTGTGGACAGTTAAAGAGATGTGTGGAGATGGATGTTTGTTTTTTTATTCAGACTGTGATTCCATCCAGTCAGAGGGTATTTTAAAAGGCATATGCTTATTTTTGTGTGAGTTTGCTATTCATAATGGCTGTGTGTGATTTTCAGTTATTTAGAGTATGATGCTCAGTGTTTGAAAATCTGCTCTGATTTTAAGAGTTGTATAGTGTATTTCAGCCTTTAAACCATTTTAGAAGCCTTTAGAATTATTCTTTGATTTTAATTAATTTCTTTTTAATGACAGTGGTGGTTAATACCAGATTACCATAATTTAATAGTAGCTGCAATAACTGTAGTACTTTTAGTATGTTGGCACATACACACACACGCACACAAAATAAGTAATTCATAAATATAGATATAATATATATATATATATATATATATATATATATATATATATATATACACACACATCTGTACATACATATACAGTGGTGTAAAAAAGGTTTTTCCCCCTTCCTGTTTTTTTTTTTTTTCATATTTTTCACACTTGAATGATTCAGATCATCAAACAAATTTTAATATTACACAAAGATAACCCGAGTAAATACAAAATGCAGTTTTGAAATAATTATTTAATTTATTAAGGGAAAAAAGCTGTCCAAACCTGTCTGGCACTACGTGAAAAAGTAAATCCCCCCTAAATCTAATAACTGGTTGTGCCACCCTTTGAAGCAAAAACTGCAATCAAGCGTTTGCAATAACTGGCAATGAGTCTTTCATATTGCTGTGGAGGAAGTTTGGCCCACTCTTCTTTGCAGAATTGTTTTAATTCAGCCACGTTGGAGCATGAATGGACTGTTTAAGGTCATGCCACAGCATCACAGTCAGATTTAAGTCCGGACTTTGACTTGGCAACTCCAAAAACTTAATTTTGTTTTTCTTGAGCCATTCGGAGGTGGGCTTGCTGGTGTGTTTGGGATCATTGTCCTGCTGCATAATCCAAGTGCGCTTGAGGTCACAAACTGATGGCTGGACATTCTCCTTCAAGATTTTCTGATAAGAGTGCAGAATTCATGGTTCCATCAATTATGGCAAGTCGTCCAGGTCCTGAAGCTGCAAAGCAGCCCCAGACGATCACACTACCAGCACCATGTTTGACTGTTGGTGTGAAGTTCTTTTTATAAAATGCGGTGTTGCTTTTATGCCAGGTGTAACGGGACACACCTTCCAAAAAGTTTAACTTTTGTCACATCAGTCCACAGAATATTTACCCAAAAGTCTTGGGGATAATCAAGATATTTTTTGGCAAATGTGAGACGAGTCTTTGTGTTCTTTTTGGTCAGCAATGGCTTTTTGGCTCTCCCATAGATGCCCTTTTTGCCCAGTCTCTTTCTTGTTGAATCATGAACACTGACCTTAATTGAGTCAAGTGAGGCCTGCAGTTCTTTAGATGTTGTTTTGGGTTCTTCTATGACCTCCTGGATGAGTTGTCATTGTGCTTTTAAAGTAATTTTGTTAGGCTGCCCACTCCTGGGAAGGTTCACCACTGTTCCAAGTTTTCTCTATTTGTGGATAATGGCTCTCTGACCATGGTTCGCTGTAGTCCCAAAGCCTTAGAAATCATCATTTAAAAACTGCATTTTATATTTACTTGCATTATCTTTATGTAATACTAAAATTTGTACAATGTGTTACAAATATACAAAAAATATGAAAAAACAGGAAGGGGGCAAAAACATTTTCACGGCACTGTATATATATATATTATATATATATAATAAAGTTTATATATATATATAATATATATATATATATATATATAAACTGTATATATACAGTACATACACACACGCACGCATATATAATTAGAAACAATTTTAAATAACTTATTTTGTAGCTAATTTTACACTACACAACACGCATTCCATATTTCAAGCTCCACATGGTTGTCACGTGACTGGAAAGGTGAGGACAAGTTGAGCACATTGCATTGAGGGATACAGTATTCCATGCAGTGTGTTGTGTCATACAGTTTACATTGCAAATGCAAAAAAAGTTGCACGTATATTGCTGAAATAGTAAGAGAAGTATGTTAGTATGCCATTCATAACAAAGACAGAGTTCCCTTTGGTGCCTAAAGGGGACTGAGGTTTAAATTATGAAAATGAAGGTTGCAGAATGCATGAGTATGCGTGTGAAAACACTCTTTTCATGGAGTGTGCGCTAACTGATTGAGCTTCACAGCCTCATAAAATTCATGCCTGTTATAGTCAGTGGTGCGAGTGCAGGAAATACGGCTCTCCATTCAATCTGTCTTTCTCTCTCCCTCCCCCTCTGAAACACTGCCATGCCACAGCCTCATGACATCCCTCAAACCTGCTTGAAAGGGGCTGCCCTGACAGGTTGCTGTGGAGAGGCCTGTCACAGCAAGGTTGGCTCTCAAAAACTCCAGATCATCGTCTCCCATGGGGAAAATCTTTCTCTCACTAACACACACACACACACACCTGTCAGGATCTCTTAACTGGTGTCTGGCTAACCTTGGGCAGCTGAAAAGGCTGAACAGCATGTTTTTTTCTCTCTCTCTCTTTCTCTAGTAAGCCCTCTCTCATCCCTCCCTACGGACCATCAATAATGCAGAGTGAATCCCTCCCTTTATATGATTTATTAGGAGCAGGAGGGGATGAGGCTGCCCTTTCTGTATGTGAACATCTGCAGACATCAATATCCGACAGGGAGGCCCAGGTCAGAGCCCAGCCGTGCTCCTGTGCCACATCCAACTGAGCATGCAGGGAATACCTCAACGCATTTCAAGCATCCGTTAGTCTGAGAGAGAATGGGAGGGGAAATATATGAAGAGAAGACAGACCGACATCAGTGTGAATGCTCTTAAGAAATGAACTTGTCACTGGGGTATCACTAATTCAAAGGTCTAGTGTGAGACCACATTAAATTAACGAGGGAGTAATGCTAACAGCATTTAATATTAAAAAAAAAATTTGAAATATTTAGAAGGAGAAGAAATTACCTCAGTATTTCAATATACTGAGAAAAAAAAGACTTCTTGATGAGATTTTAATTAGGTTTGTGTGACTTCTGTGTTTGAATAAAAAAAATTAAAAATACTTTAAACAAGATACATTTACTTGAGAAGTGATGCTGCATATGACACTGAGACTTGTTTTTATATCTTGATCATGAGATAACTTAATACGTTATACTTAAAATAAGTGAGAAAAGACCAATGCAGTAAAACAAAATACTATTGTATTAAAGATAAATATTCTGAAAATCTTGCTTGGAGATATTTTAACTGGAAAAATGTTCAAAATATTTAAGTGTACAATGACTTGTGTGTTTGTGGCTGCCAAATGTTTCTTAAGCATTATTTTTGATGTTTTCCAGTAAAAAAAAATTAATTAATTAAACCAAGTTTTGGTTTAAGTTGGTTAAAACGAAAAATCTTTGCAAAATTATTTGAAAATCTTAAAGCAACAGTACACCCCAAAATGGAAATTGTGTCATCATTTACTAATTTCATTCTAACACAAAAGAAGGTATTGGTGGGTTTTTTGTCTATACAATGAGTCAGTAAAGTCACTGTTTTTGGACCCTCAACATTCTTCAAACTATCTTCTTTTGTATTCAGCAGAAAAAAAGGACATCACAGGTTTGGAACTGCATATATTTAAAAAAAAATAAAAAAAAATAAATAAATAATAGAAACAAAAATTATTTAAATTAAATTACTTTTTTAGACTATTATAAGGCTTTAAGTACATTTACCCTTTTTTAAAGAATAAAAAATTCTTCTCCACATCAATTCATGTCCTCTCTACCCTAATAATAATTAAAAAAGTCACCATTTAAAAAAAGAAGTGCTTTTGGTCTTACACTACCTTCAATGCTGGCTAAATGAATGAATAACAATACCACAAATTTACAAAAGCACATTTTGACATATCTAAAATGCAAAATCCATAATGGATCCCAATGTGATAGAATGAATCATCACTTCCAGCCAGCGAACTAATTCAATACTGTGATGAGATCCCGATCGTGACCCTCTCATTGATGGAGTCCCTTAAAGATTAGCTTATCATGGCATCAGTGTCTGGAGCTCGTCAAGACCATCCCACACCATTGACCCTGACAGGAGCTAAATGCTACAGTGAGTATTTATGGGACAGCACCACGGTCTGCTGCAACCAGCCAATCAGAAAGGGCCACTACGCAACATGGAGGTCAGTGAAGGCAAGAAGAATTTCTACAACTACAATGGAAAGCAATAGTGACACTGAAACTTCAATTTAAGCTCTGCAGCAACTGATGCATGACCCACAGAACATGTACTTCCAATGGCCTCCAGTTGCTCAGAGTTCTCCTTTATTCTGTATCACAGACAGTGATCAAGAGAATCTAAGTGTTTGCCACAAGTGAACAGTTTAATAGGAAAAAAAGAAACAGATACAGTATAAAGAGATAGATAAATACATTTCAAAGTCAAACAAGTTTCGCAGGATCAATGTGTAGACTGGGTTGGCATGTCCTCTGGGTGCCAGGCTCAAAAGCTCTCTTGTTTTACATCAAAGAAGAAAGATATTTGAATTTCTAATCTCGATCCTATCAGCAGGCCTGAGGCTCGGCAACTGGCAAGAACCTGCGTATACAGGAAAACTAGGACAGTATCTGGATAGCATGAGAGGGATTCACACCTAAAGCCCAATTAATTATTTTCATCATGACTTCAGGAGCCAAGCGAAAAACGCAGAGTCTGCACAAGGATAATTGAGTGTTTGAGAAAGTTTGTAATACTGCTGAAAGCATTTTGCTGTAAGGCCACAAAGATTTTTCAGACAATTCAGTGACATCTGCCACAAGATAAAGTGATGTGCTGTGGAACAGTTAGAGAGGAATCTGTTTAAATGAGCAGGTGCAATGCAAAAAAATCTCAGTTGCACTGCAGGACGTCCTGCAGTAGGAGATACACCTGTTCAGGTGACATTTAGCTCCAGAAATGTCAAACATGACTGTGTGCACTCATAATTTCATGTATTATGCATCACTTTAAGTGTTCAGAGTCAATGTGGGGAGTATCTCAACCTTCATAAAACTACAAATTTATCTGCATCTCTCTCAATGCACCTTTGATAAACATAAATAAACATGAGGGATGGATTGCCTACATCAAATACACTACAGTTCAGATTTCTTTAGTTGAAAAAAAAAAAATCATACTTTCAAATAAACTGTTCTTTTGAACTTTCTATTCATCAAAAAATCCTGAGAAAAAATATATAATGGTTTCCACAAAAATATCTAATCTATCTATCTATCTATTAATCAGCACAACTATTTTCAACATTGATAAAAAGAAACATTTGTTGAGCAGCAAATCAGCATATTAGAATGATTTATGTAGGATCATGTAACACTGAAGGCTGGAGTAATGGCACCACAGGAATAAATTACATTTTAAAATATATTAAAATAGAAATATTTATTTTAAACTGTAATTATATTTCACTGTCTTTACTATATTTTTGATCAAATAAATGCAGTCTGGATAGCATAAGAGAAAAAGAAACCTAGTGACCCTAAATTTTTGGAAGATAAATCAAGATTGATAGAGTACAGTTCTTTCTGTCTATCCATCTCTGCTCTGCTCTGCCATGAGCTCTATCAGGCAGTCAACACAAACTCTTGCATTGATTGACAGCAGAGGCCATTGTCACTCATGTGAGGCTGTACACCTGTGGCGCTCCAACTCTTGAATCAATTCCTTCCAGTTCTCCATAAGTCACTTCACCCCAGCATATACGAGTCCCTGCCTGCTATCAATCAAAAGAGCTGGATCTGTCAATATTACGACAAGGAGTGACATTTTTGGTGTTGCTAGGAGTAAAACGAGCCAGGTTGGTGAGGAGGAAAACATGCAGAATTTGCCAACTTGATTTTAAGTTCAACAGCAACAGTCTCAATCTCCTAATTATACCCTATTTTATTTATTTTTTAAAGCATGACTCTCATTCACACGTTTTGCTTTCTTAGCCATGTACTTAAATAAAGAAAGGAAGTCAGTCGCTATTAGCCTTCATGTACATAAAATATCTGTAACAGTACTTGAGAGCGATCTAGTGGTCAAATAATGTGACTACAACAAACAGTTCATAAAGTCAACACATGAAATTGCCATAGTAATAATCCAATCATTTATTCTAACCACCACCACCACCACCAAAACGATTTTCCACTCATTTAATCTTTTGTCATGTAAAAAAAACACCATTATTTAGCATTTTTATGAAAGTACAGAGAATGTACTTTGCTGAGAAAAAAAAAAAACTGGATTAAATGGGTTGGACCAGCTAAAATGTGCCCAAAATCCTAAAACTGCCCAACAGACCAGCCAGCAAGACAAAATCTTAGGCTGGCTTAAGTGTTTGTTTGTTTTTCTTAGCGGAGTACACTCAGGATGTTGGTTAGTATCTGGTGGATGGTCCTCATGTGTTTGGTGAAGATTTTTTTTGTATCTATATTCAACATGGCACAGAGTAAGGTAAAGCATTTAGCTCCCTAAAGAGTATGAGTAAGCCTGACTTTAAATAGCTCTGAATCAAAATTTTACTCAAGTGTAGATTATCATATAGCTAAAAAATTAAAAAAGCATTGGTTGCATCAAAGTAACTTTTCTCAAGTTCAGACTTCGATCTTAAACCTCCTGCATCAAAACGGGAGGAGGATCTGAAACTCGGCTTCACTGACATCACAATTTAAGACAGTGGCTTTGAACAGTTCAAAATGATTCATAATAGAAACACACTACTGACAAGTCTCACACAGGGTATGTGAGCAACAGAACAAGCATTTTCTCAAGTTTGCATCTGCATACAAGTCCAAAGATCTGTATGCAGATGAATGATTTTACATTTCTAAATACTGAAGTTAACAAAACAATTTTCAATGGTTTTTATTGACCTTGTACAGCTAAACCTTTCTAAGGAACATCCCTTAAATGAATCTTGAGAATAGGTCAATCACCTATAACATAATTAGCCATTATATTTACACATCAAAGTTTACATACTACAATTACCTGAATGTTAAAAAAGATTTTTAGGTAACACTAGACAATAAATTCCAACTTAACATTAAAGCAATAGCTAGCATGGACAAACACTGAATAATACTTTTACAGCATTTATTAATTGAAGTAATTTTTATATATACTAATACAAGTTTAACATTCAAAAACTGTTTAACTTATTGCACTATAAACTAAATTAAATTAATTTCGATATTTATAAATGAACATTATTAAGATACAAAATTCTATAAAAATACCATCAATTAATTCATGCCACCTGATAAATACATTAAGGTTAACCAACTGAACCTTACTGAAAAGGGTTAGCAGTTTATCATTTCTCACTTTGACAGTTCAGTATTTAGTAGAACAGTATGTTATGTGTTCAGTGCTGAAATTAATGGGGATGAAGATTAATATTCTTTATGACAAGCTCAGTTATACGAAGAGTAAACTGGTGTGCTCACAACTGCAGAGCAAGTACATAAAGAGAAGTAATAAAAATCCAAGATGTCCTCTTCAAATCCTCTTAATAGTCACCAGTTTTACATCTGAATGATGTCCTTAACTATTTCCTGATTCAGGAAAGGCACAAAACATTTCCAGCCTGAGTGATTAGGGGTCCCATTCCATGGAAAAGAAATATTAATTTCTTCACATAGCATCAACCAGAATATAAGAAGATTGTGACATCACTTCCTGTCAGCCTAGTAGCCGTTTCCTTTTTCTTAAATCTTAGGAGAAGTGTATCCCAGCGGAGTTGAATGCATGAAGAAGCCTACCGTAAAATATGGATGCAGAAAAGATGCTTAACGAAACACCCCCCAAAGAATAAGCAATAAAAGTATTTTTTATGAAGTGAAGTGTCATACTTACACCATAAAATCATCTATATCCATGGAACGTGCTCTCTTGTTGCTAAAATGTGACTCTTGAAGGATGCTTTCAATTTTCTGAGTGATACTGAAATCTTGTTGCACTTCCTGCAATACAGTTTGGAAATGTATTTTAATGCATCTTAATTAAAAGTATCTTTATTTAAGGCCGTCTAGATATTTGTACTGTAAAACAAGACAAAATACTAACAAAGATATTAATGCAATGTATGCAACATGTAATGCCATGATGACTATGAATTTAGGACTTTCTGACCTGATTTAAGACCTTTTTTAAAGCCTTTTTTTTTTGGAAGGGTGAATTAAGACCCGCAAAGACTATGAATACAACGGTGTCTCAGGTCAAGTATATTTAAAGAGCCAAAGTGAAGCAGACTCACTATGTTGTGCACTGAGCAATGGATTCTGTAGTTCTTCTCCAATAACTGTTCAACTGCAGCAGACTTCATTGAAGAAGGAAAAAACGAAAACATCAATTCAATATCACAACTGGCCAGCTGTTTGAATTTATTACTATTGATCGCTCAATAAAAACACCATTTAGGGACGTCTTACTTGAAGGCAGCACTGAGTGTTTTGTTCTTTCGGACAAATGCAATTCTGACAAGACCATCCCATTCCTATAAATGTAGAAAAACAAGATTATATTATTTCCAATAACTGCTCAGTCAATATACACACTTAAATTAAGTACACTTACCTGGAAGTTGATTGGCGGTGGAGGATTTTTGGGCTCTATCCTCACCACGCTGGACTCTACTTTTGGAGGTGGTCTGAAATTGTTCTTTCCCACCTTCATAATCATAGCATTTTAGTATATGGTTTCAAATATGAATAATAATGAGAATACATTAAATGAATCTGAACAGGCACCAACCTTCATGAGGTGGTCCACGCGGGCTAGGAGCTGTGTGTTGATGGACAATCTGCAGTATAGCTTGTCTCCTGGTTTAGCTACCAACCGCATGGCAAATTCCCTCTGAAACATCAGCACAGCACACCTACAGACAGAATAAACACAAAACTCAACTCAAACCACCACTATTACTGACATGGTGATAACTTCTCATCTCTGCAACTGATGTTATTTTTCTTTATTATTTTCCATTGTAATGCAGTGAGTTTCAACTGCTTTTGTGAAGTCATAAATGGTATAATTGGGAGAAAATGAGCCACTTGTACAAATGTGAATGAAAGAAATCATAATGATCAATATGATAGAAGTAGGTAGGAATTTAAGTCCCATTTTTGAGTTTAAAGAGTGAATCATATTTTCGACTAGTTTGTTTACTTTATTCTACACTCACATTTACTGAACCAGCCTGAGAAAAAAAAAAGGGTTTCTCCAATTTCTTACCTAAAAAACGGTCTGTGAAGTAACAGCTTGAACACGAAAGGTGATGATATCTAGAGAAAAAAAAAAAAACTCACTTTACAATAAGAAATCTGAATGTTAACGTATTAACTAACATTAACTAATAGGACCTTATTGTAAAGTGTTACCAGCAACTCTGAAGACAGATCTACAGCAATCAAGGAGAAACAAATCGGTAAACCAATACCTGATAAGGCAAGTTAGCCACGCAGACATCAAAAAAAGGGAGGTCTGTCTTGAGAACGTCCCCTATGAGGATCTGTAGCTTGTTTTGCATTGGACTGCATTGAAAACAGATTTTTTCAATCAAACAGGTGCTGAGGTCTTGACAACTGTGGCAGTGAATGTGTACGAAAAACACTTACGTGCACTGAACTCTTTTTTGAAGCTCAGCGACAAGCCTGGTGTCCAACTCACATGCAACTACCTTTGAAATTAATGTAAAATGTTAATTATTGGAAATGAAGTAATTATGGGGAGAAATAATAATAAAAATAAACAAATGAATCACTAGTTAAAATCCAGCAATAAACATTTAATGAAACATATTTACTTTCTTGGCTTTCTCCAGAAGTTTGACAGTCATGTTACCAGTTCCAGGACCAACTTCCAGAACCACATCTGTTGGTCGTAATGCTGCCTGCAAATACATTTTTGTATTATATCAACACACCGATTATTTTGTGCTGTTACAATGTGGGGACACATTCAGAGAGCTGTCACTTTCTTTAGAAGAAAGATGAATTGCTAGAAATATAAAATGAAACATTTGACTGAAAAAGTCACATTACTGACCTTCTCTATGATGCCGTTGACAACCAAAGGATTCTTTAAAATATGCTGACCAATACCAGTATTGAACATAATTCCTGAAACAGATCAAGAAACATTAATGCTTTATTGTTTATGAGCAGTGGATTCTAACAAACTTTAAACATGCGTGCCCGATAATATCCCACAAAGAAAAAAAAGCCAAAATTTGGCATGTGATATTATTGGCATGACAATTAAACAAATAAACTTTAAACTTGAGAGAGAGAGAGAAAGAGCGAGAGAGAGAGAGAGATCTGCCCTGATCTGATGTTTCCAGCACATGTAGATTATACTATGCCATATTACTGTATTATATTACTTAGATGTATATTTTGCCTCTGTAAACCTAATACTTTATCTTATTTAATTTTATTTCTAACTTATACACATACATACACTAATTCATTTTGCACTACATGCTTAATACTTTTTACATATTTTTATTATTACTATTATTCCTTTTATTTCTGTTAATACAATGTGCTTAAATGTCATGAAAATTATATCACATTGCAAACATATTTTCAAATGTACTTTTGTCATGCCAATAAATGCTCACTAAATTAAATGAGAGAGAGAGAGAGAGGAGAGAGAGAGAGAGAGAGGAGAGGAGAGAGAGAGAGAGAGAGAGAGAGATCTCATCAAATGTAAAACGTAGTAACTTACGTTACGTTAGCATGCGGTACAAAAAATGTGCTTAAATGTCATGAAAATTATATCACATTGCAAACATATTTTATGGTCCGAAAAACAGGCCTAATTTTCTTAGACATGTAACTTACGTTACGTTAGCATGCGGTACAAAACACGAGCTTAAGCTACCTTGACTCTTCACCTCCTGGTGTTGTCGAGATTTTTTCTCAGCTTTAACCTTCGGCATCTTGAAAAGTAATGTCTGAGATTCCAAACTGTGAAATTTACAGTACAAATGTGTGAGTAAGTTCACGCTATCATAAACACGTGTAGCAACTTTGGCTCCTTTCAGCTGATCGGTGATAGAAATTCAGTTGACCGCCTCAAGCTCCCTCTGGCGTAGTGGAGGTCGCGTGGAGGAACCGGAAATGACATTTTTAGAACTGTTGTTGCGGGGACATTTTCGCGGCAATCTGAACGTGATGCAAAGACTGTTGAGGAATATGACAGTTGAATTTTTATATTAATATAGAAGGTAAGCTTTCACCTGATAAAATAATGTGTGTTGAAGATAACTTTCTTATTCTGAGCTTTATATTCCGCTGAATAAAATTGTATTTAGAAGGCAAAATAGGTTCTTAAATTATTGTGTTTAGCGCCAGGTCAGTTTTATTCAGCGAGACTCAAACCTTGCGATTGATGAAATCTGTTATTCGGAACATGTATGCATCTTCTTTATTCTGTTCTAATGTTACAGATTCTGAATTTTTGAACATCAGAGGACACAACAACAATGGCATCAGTCACTGCAGAGGACATCAAGTCTGAACTGGATACTTTCAACATAGCCTTCAACAATGACACTGTGGATAAAAGTAAATGTCAAGTTTCTTACTTGTTTTAATTTTTGTTAATATAATTTATTTCATAAATTCACTGTATGTATATGTGTGTATATATATATATATATATATATATATATACACATACATATACATACATATATATACACATACACACACATACATACATACATACACACACACTCTTATGATGGTGATATACTGTAATAATTGTCTATTGTAGTGTTGGAGCAGTGTTTGTGTCACAGGCTGAAGGGGGATGAGATCGTATTTGAGTGGTTTGCTTTCAGCTCCAGTAAAGGCCAGGTGCCGCTCACTCTTGATAACCTGGACCAGTTTGAACATGAAGTTAGTACAAGTGTGCAAAACATTATAACTGATCTCCTGAGATGCCTTAATAAATAAGACACCCTATGCTTCCCTTCTTGATTTGTATACTGCTTATGTGCTCCTTACAGATGCTGTACAAGAAGAAAAAGCCTAAAGGCTCATCAAAGGGAAGCCAATTTAACAAGACAAGAGACATCAATTCTATCCAGGAACTGTATCCTTGTGACTCAGATCATCGCTTGGTTTAATTTGATGTAATGTAATAATTTTTTTTCACTATAAATGATCAAAGTAGTTTTCTTAACAGAGTCTCACAGAATCCGTGCAGAAGAGGAAGAGGAGAGCATGCTGGATTCCTATTCAACACCTGCCAAAGTAAGAAAAATTGGAGACAGATTAAAAGGCGACACTTGATGGAAATGTAGATGGACAGATAAAAATGCATTACTGATTCCAAATGAGAAAATCATGTATAGCTCAGCTCTTATAAGTAAACTTAAATTGTTTATTTGGTCTGCTCAACTGCTGTAATTTCCAGTTTATTGACGTTTGCTTTCTTTGATACCAGACTGGTAAAAAGCACCAATGTAAATGTATTCCTATCGATTTGTGACTGCAGGGCTCTCAGAAGCGAGCGCTGACCACCCCAGAACATCCTCAGTCCAAGAGAGGTGTGGCCCGACTCACCAGTCCCAGTTTGTTGCTATCACCTGCCAGCTTTTCACCAAGGTAATAAAATCACCAAACATTTATTCAGATTTGAATATGTGAGACCTTTATGAGGCAAAAGAACCATTAACAAAATCACTAACACAACCATAAGTCGATCGACCAATGATTACCATAAAGGCATTGTGTAATAAATAGCATGGTAACCAGAATCTGATGTCTTTTAACTTTCAGATAATAAAATAAATTTAATCTATAAATATAAAGTGGTGTTATGTGTTTGTATAGTGCAACTCCTTCTCAAAAATACGGCATGCGTGGTGGGCGAGGAGAGGTGGTCTCGTCGTTTGGGGCGGTACAGGGTCCTCGCTGGATGGGTAAAGGACAGAGCTCTGTGAGGGTCGAGATGCTGGAAGAAGGAGAGAATTCACTCATCAGCAGCTACAAATACATGTTCCAGAGACTGAGAGACGTGCGGGACGGTGAGGCTGTGTTCTCATTAACTCAAACCTTCTTACAAAGCATTGTTCTTTTTTCAAATGTGCATTATGTTGGATGTGGATTCTTCCACAATTACTAAAACCATTTTACCTGCATGGCAGGATGTAGATTTGTGTTTGTGTTGCATGAAACATACAGATTGTCTTTTTAGATATTTATAGATGTTCTCTCTTATCTATAGTTCTGACTGAAAAGATTGAAGAACTCGGAGAAGAACTGCGGAGTCATTTTAACATAGAGGAATTCTCTGCAGTTTCATTACCTGTTCAGGTACAAGCACAGACATCATCTTGACTAAATAAGGAAGTGAGGCTAAAGAATTCTGTTCTCGAAGTGATAAAAAGGAAAATATTTATCTGCAAAAGTTAATTCTGCAGTGTGTGTGTGTATCCATTTTAACTAACTGTGACCTCTTTCTTTCTCTCTTGCAGGATAGCATCACAGTGCTGGGTCAAGTGTGTTGTGACAGTAACGGGAAGCTCAATGCCCAATCTGTGCTGCTGGAGGCTGGACAGGAACAGGGGGGCAGACAGGTGCCTGTGGATCTGTCTGAGCTCAAAGAGTTCTCACTTTTTCCTGGACAGGTGAGATACATGCCTAAAATTTGATGCTTTTTTTTCTTATATATTTGTTTTCATCTTATTACTAACTGATATTATATTGAATATAATTGCATGAACCAGAATTATTAATAATTAGCTTAAAATTCTGATTATTTTTAATTTGAGAAAAAACATGTATTGGAAAATGTACCCCCCTCCCATCTCTAATCATGCAATGTGTTTGGCATATATTTTTATCTATATTAGCAATATTCTCTTGCTCTTTTTTTGAAGGTTGTTGTCATGGAAGGTATGAACACCTCTGGGGAGAAGTTTGTTGCTACCAAATTATATGAGGTATCTCTTGCATATGACTCTTTTTAGTTTAAACCTGTTTGGATTAAGTTGGAATTTGTTGAATAATGAGTTATGATATTATTTCTGTGATTTGTTTCTCCATCAGGGTATTCCCCTGCCTTTTCACTGTCCTCCTGAAGTGAAACAAGAAATGGATGAAGGTGAGATTAGTGAAAATGTATCAAGAACATCGCTGTTGAGATCAATGCTCACAGTATACCCTTCATAACACACTATTTCAGTGTCTGAGCCTGTGATGGTTATGATGGCTTGTGGACCGTACACCCCCTCTGAAAGTCTGACCTATGACCCTCTGATTGACCTCATTACTATCATCAATAAAGATCGGCCTGATGTGTGCATTCTGGTGGGTACAGCTTTAGACACATTTTTGTTGTGTTTTAGTCCAACAGTTGTGACAGCCTAATTCATCTAACAGTGTGACTGCTTTTATGGACATTTTAAATAGATGGATTTAAATCTGTGGGATCTTGACTAGTAATTAACTGTATTTCTCTTACAGCTCGGGCCTTTTGTTGATTCCAAACATGAGCAGATTGAGGTAATCCAGATAGTATGTATTTGAAATTCCTATATTAACATTTTTCATTATGCCCACAAATTTAACCACTTGATGTTCAAACATTTTAACAGAAAAACCAGGTAACGGAAACATTTGAAACCATCTTCAAGAGATGTGTGGATAGCATAGTGGAAGGAACCAAAGGGTTTGTATATTTTTTTTTTTTCATCACATCTTTATAGAAAGTGCTCACTGTGTACAACTGTGTGTTTTCATTGCACACATTCTTTAATTATAGGTCGGGATGCAGGTTGGTGTTTGTGCCGTCTCTGAGGGATGTCCATCATCATTACATTTATCCTCAGCCACCCTTCAACCTGAGCTACCTCAGCAAAGATGATTCAGTGGTGAGATGATTAGCTAAATGCTTTGAATGTAACTGGCTGTCCTCTTTATTAAGTGCTGGTGATTAATATTTTATCATTTGTGTGATTCAGGGCAAACTTAATTAGAAAGACGTGGCTTTATTTAATAAGTCTTAATGCTTTAACTGAATAATTAAACTATATTTTCCAATACACATTTTCCACCCCTAGCGAGTGACCTTAGCTCCTGACCCCTGCACACTTCTCATCAGTAATGTGACATTTGGCCTGACCTCTACAGACATTTTGTTTCATATGGGAGCTGAAGAGATCAGCAGGTAATAACACTGAACCAACTAGTAATTCTAGCATGAAAACAACCTACAACTAACATGTGAACTTAGATTATTTCATTATTATTCAGTGAATTTAAAAATGACAACTTCTTCTGAGGAATGAGTGAGCACAAGCACTGGTTTATGATATAATTATGTTTTTTGCAGTGGCACGGGCACAGAACGTTTCTCACGGATCATGAAACACATGTTGACCCAGAGGAGGTTTATAGAACAAATTAATTTCTCATCTTTAATATGAAATTACCTCAGGATTGATTAGTAGTAAAATATTGTTTGTCTGTGTTCTTCCCTGCTGCTCCTGATATTTCATTTCATTGTTCTTTTAGCTATTATCCTCTCTATCCTCCTGCGGAGGAAGTTAATATGGATTATGACAAGTTTCAACAATTCGGCCAAATGAACATCACACCTGATATTCTTATCGTTCCTTCTGAACTTCGCTATTTCATCAAGGTAAATCACTCATATTTTTAGATATGTCTATTTATATATCATGTCAAATAAAAGATTTTCAATTCTGACTGGAAAACTCATTTTCCATTATTTCTCAGGATGTGATTGGCTGTGTGTGTGTCAATCCTGGCCGTCTAACTAAAGGACAGGTGGGCGGGACTTACGGAAGGTTACTCATTCAGCCAAACCCTGTGCTGGTGGAGGGGAAGAGAGCAAGCCCTTGTATTGCAGGACAGGTGGTGAAAATATGATACAATTTATCCTTTCAACTGCTTGAACTTTATTAAATCATGTCTGTATTTTTTTTTGTGTGTGTATTAAAACTTTTCACTTAAACTGGAAAATAAAACTGGCTTCACTAGCTAGAAAATAAAATACTTTGTAAAAGGCTGTTTTGTCCAGTTGTTTTCAAGTTACCTTGTCAACAAAATCAAAACTTAACTTGCACATTCCTGGTCTTATTGTAAACGATTCATCAGTGCATGTTATTCCCAAAACAATGTATTTTTTTTCTTCTTTTCTGTACCATTGACGTTACTTAATAAAAAGCCAACTAGCAGTTAAGCATTCAGGTCTGGCTTGATTCTGGTGTGGAATGGCCTTTTTTTTGTTGAATAACCCTTTTCACCTAAATGCATGACATTACAGAAGTACAGCTGGTGGTGAATGTAGTAATATATCAACCTTTACTGAAGGATCAGTCAGAACTTTTATTTTAAAAAGTAAATTCATTGGTAAACAGAATTTATTTAATCTAATATCATTTATCTCACATTCAGAATGCTTTTAAAACATTCTCAAATGAGCTGTTATAAAAAGCTTCAATATGCATTACTCTGAACATGGTAACAGTGAGCACATTTACAGGTAAATTACATACATTGGAGAACTGTGTTCAAACAGGTCTTTAGTTGGGAATGTTTTCTAGTCCCATTGCAATGTCCCTTAATTTAGGATCATCCCTCCAGTTGACTTTACTGGCCAGTATGATTCCCTGAAAGCAAGATTTTTATTACAAAGTTTCAAAAACAATGTTTCTAAAAAAATAAACAGCAAGACGGATTATATTAGAATGAGAAGTACGCAAGTATTGAGAAGCCACATACCCGAAGCACATTTTGTAAAATGGTGGTGACCTTCTGGTATTTCTGTAGGACCGCTTCAGCTCTTTCTTTGGCTCTCTGTTGGACTTCTCCTTGGTTTTCCTTCACCTGTTTCAACTCATTTATCTCCTGCATTTTCTTCTTAATTTGTCCTTTTAGGTCTAGGAAAACATGAATGAGATATTTTCTACTAAACAGAACACTGAAAATGTGATTGTAGCTTTCTTTTTTCAGTTTTATATGAACATTTTACCCATCAGAATCGTTACATCTTGTCAAAATATAACCAGCTTTCAAATGAAAACAAAACAAAATCACAGCAGAAAATGCTTTATAAAAGACTAAATGATTCCATCTGGGCCTGGTTGTAAGTCAGCAAGTGTCATTAAAACAGTAAGTACCAAGTCTTTCCTTTTGGACATCTGTGATCTGGTCCTGAAGCTCTCGTGTTTCCTGGAAAAAAAAGATTACCAGTTAAGTATTCTATGGTCAAAAAAAGTGTTTAGAAATTGAATTATTCATAAGAAAGGACAATAGTTTTTCTAAAACATAGCAGAGCATGGAATGTCCCACCTTTAAAATTTTCAGAGTCTTTTCACAGATCTCAGTGTTCTGATTGGTCAGTTCTTTTAGTGCCCTGTATAATGAAAGATATGATTACAGTTAAGACAACTGAATATAAGAATACCTAGATTAGATTTATATAAATTAGGATTCACTTACTCAGCATCTGCATCATTCTGAATCATCTTTTCAATGATGACATTCCAAATCTGCATTCTAAACAAAAACAAAAAATCATTATGGACACAGTCGGACATTGGATTTAAAAAAATAATAATAATAAAAATGCTTGATACTAAACCATCTTTACCTGTTCAATACCAGTGTTTTGTTGAAATATGAGAGTCTTGCCTGCTCTATTTCACTTTCATACTTGGACCTACAGATTGTTAATAATATGAATAATATGGTTATTTTAGAACATATAGTATATAAACAGATACATTCATAAATTCAAAAACACACTTACAGGTCTGCATCAGCTTCACATGACTCTTTATGTTTTCCTTAGAAACAAACACTACAATTAGCATTAGGTTAATTATTAGTGGTTAATATTTGCATAAGCATTGTTTATTCAAATAAAAATCTGAGCTTACCCATGCTGACTTTAACATTCATTTCAAAGCACTGATTTTCCATTATTTCTTTCATCTTGAGGAGAGAAAAAACAAGACATACAAGAAACAGACTGAGTATAGTTCTACTTATCTATTATTGTATATATAGTATAGTATAATAACAGTGTATAATAGTTATATACTATTAATTAGTGTTCTAAGCAATGGTGCAAGAAGATAACAAATCATTCAAACAAAATAATGAAATAATGGAAAACCACTTTAATAAACGTGTGGGTGTCACTCCATCAGAAGCTGATGCTGTATCAGGCAGACTGTTGTTCATCTCAGCTGGATCAACATCTGAAGAGGGTTCATCATGATGAATGCGACTCATCATTGTATGTCTGTGCAGAAATAAAAACACCATTAATCCCATTCAAACGGTTTCAGAGACACCAGATATGAAACGTATATAGATTTATTTTGTATTTATGAAACAAAATAGATAATTGTTACAACATAATTGACATAACAGAGTTAAAGTTTCAAAGATAGGTGTCAAATGAGCTTTGATTGGGTCCAGTGTTCTCGCACCTCATAACCAATGAATTCCTGACTTTACAGTTGTTTATAATTACCGGAAAAGGATATTAAAAAAAACTACACTCACCAAGTGAGCGTATGTAAACATTTTGTTTCACTTACCGTCGCTTCTGGTTCTTTCTGTTGCGGCTTTTTGTTCACTAATATTCCTTTTTTATTGTACGACTCCGAGCAGCGCTACTTCAAACCATAGACTGCTTCAAATCCGTCCAAAACTGCCGCCAGGAAGTCTTGACGTCACATGACAGTCACGTGACCAGAGTGAGCTTCGAAACCCCGCCCACCTGCATCAAACTAAAAGCATGAGCAGAAATAAAGGATTGTCCGCTTACAGGTCACTGTCAGCAGAGAGCTTAGTGTGTTTCGGAGGTCAACATGGGAAAATAAGGTTATAATAAAATACTAGATAGCTTCTTGTCGGTAAGACTGTATGTTTATTGTTTACTAGGAAGCGTGGCTCTATAGATTTGAAATGTGGCGTTATTTTAGAGGCAGAACCATTTGTGATTAATGTTAGCAGGATGAGCTATTGTATAATAAATTAATTTTGCGTTGTTCTGCAGTCATGTATTATCGATGTGTGACGTAAAAGCTCATTAATTAGATAAATTTGCATGTATGTGTGCATGAATTGACAGCCTTTCAAGTTCATTCCATATGATTCATTAATGTGGCAGCTTCTCTGCTCTAGACTCGCACTGTACCGGTAAACATAACGGTTGTAGTTAATTCTAGATGATTAATGCAACACGTATACATTAACTGTCCTTTCCTTAAGTCTAAAAGCAGAAGCGATCAAAACGTTTTTTAGGTCGAGTCTTTTTAGTGAATCAGTTGAGTCGGTTTGTAGAATCGGTCTGAAGGATTCGAGATAATTGTTGAACCAGTTCTTTTAAACGAATTGTTCAAAAGAACCGATTTGCGGAAACGACTCAGAATTCCAATCGCTGTTTGTTTGTACGCGCCCTCTTCAGGTTGCTAATGTATTATTTGTGGTTTTGTCTGTGTGTGTTTGAACCGGAAGCAGTGATCGGATGTCGTCATGGGAAGCAAAGTGAGTGGCAAGATGGCAGCTGCCAGTCGGGTCGTGCAGGTAAACACTCGCTTCAGCTTGTACACTTAGTGTTTTGCTGTGACATCTCGTTCATATGCATTGTTGAAACGATGGTCACTTATCTGCTTAGTATTTAGTAATTTTGATCTTGAGTGTGTTTACTTGACCAAAATGCATTGATTTCACGGGTTTGACAGATGCCCTTGTGGGCAAACCAAGTTTCTTCTCTGTATATTTCTTTATTTCTCTCCTGTAAACCACAATGGCATCTCAACAGCACATTAAGCATTATGCACAATAAAATGCAATCTTTCAATATTCAGAATATGCATAAGTTTTTATGGTTGTTGAGTCTCTTGAAGCACAGACACAGGGTTTCTGCAGGTTAAATAAAACTTAGAGTTTTACTTCAACTTTCCACAATTTAAAGCGTTAAAACGTCTTAAATCAGAGTATTAAGTCTCCAATTCATAGTCATGCATTAAATGTTGCATAATTGCAAAAGATATCTACAGTATTTTGTCTTGGTTTCTGATAGAAATATCCAAATGTCCTCAAATCAGGATACATTTACTTGAGATGCAAAATAAAGATATAAAATCAGTTTTTCTGTGAAACTGAGCATAATGAAGTGAGTTTAGGATTAAAACAAGAGCAGATATCTGCGAAGGGGGTGTGAAAACAGTTTTTTTTTTTTGTTGTTGTTGTTGTTGTTGTTGTTGTTGTTGTTGTTGTTTTGTTTTGTTTTTTGAGCCCACTAGCAGATATTTGTTCTTGATTTAATTATAAACTCACTCTATTTTGGTATATTGACAGAAAACAAGACTCTGGGGGGGAAGGCCTTTAAAAAGGTCTTAAATAAAGGTGTAAATTCTTAAATTTACCTCCTTAAAACCTCCAGAAACCCTGCTGTAGACGAGTCACTTATGCACGACTGTTTTGTTTTACTGTTCTCATTAGATTTATTCATTTGCAGGTTGTGCGACCTCATGCACCTTTAATTAAATTTCCAGATCGGAATGGCATCCCTAGGCCAAATGGTCAGTAACAAGCCCATATGTTGCCTCAATTTTGTCAGTGAGTTTAGTTAATCCATTATCCTGGGAAACACATACTTTTTATTTGTGTAATACATGAGATGTTTCACTCTGCAGTCTCCAAAATGCTAAGCATAGTAAATTTAAGACACCAAACAATCGTTTTTTTAAACGGCAAAAGGATAGTTAGTATTTAAATATTGGTAGCAAACTCTAAAGCTGGCTCACTACTTTGTTGGTAACATATTTTCCATGTGCTGTATTTCCAGTGCAAGAGGCACTGAATGTGCTTGCAGCCTGGCTCCCACAGATCACCCCATCTGCACCTCCACCTACATCAATATCACCTCCACCCAAACCACCGGGACCCGTCAGCCGACTGCCTGGCACCCCTGACAGCACTGATGTAGTTCGAGATCTCCCTCAGAAATACCGCAGAAGAACCCTTGCCTTAGATGAAATGGACTACATTCAGGTTAATGTTCACATGTTTTTAAAAATCAAGAAAGTAAAGAATATTTTGTTAATTAAATACTGTGTAACTCTGTTCTGAAGCTTAAAAGACATTTAGACAAACGCTGTGATGTTGACAATATAAATGGACATGAACATTGACAAACCACTGACAATAGCATCTTTTCTTTCTTTCTTTCAGCGTGGTGGACCAGAGTGACTGTGGTCCAGTTCATGCAAGCAGACTCTATTTGCAGAAATCGGTTACCTGACTTTTTTTTTTTTTTTTTTCTCGGTGTAAGAGGAGTTCATAATGTCATATAGCAAACCAATCTGTTTATTGTACATACAGATTATTATTTGATAGTTAAGCCTGTGATTGGTTGGTTAATTATTAAGGTGCTCTGTATTTATAATAGTGGAGAGGCCTTCTTATTCTTCAATCCATCTGTCATTTACTCTGTGATAGTACTCTGGCCAGCCCCTCTTCTGACCATCATGAACAGAGCCTGTGTTCTGGATTCAGAGTTGCACTTATCTGATTATTAAAAATGGATCACTATGAGTACTATGCTATTCTGAATATTGAATGATTATTCTGGAGCTTTTTACACCAAGTAATAAAGTAAAAAAAAAATTAAAATAGTGGAGAGGGATGTCGTTATTTTCAAATAAGCACACATTTGTTTCCAGAGCTTTTATTTCTGGAGCTTTTTACACCAAGTAATAAAGTACAACAAAAATACAAAATAATGAAAAAACAAACAAAAAGCAATACAATTATATATACATATTTTATAAACAATAGAGATATCTGAATAATTCTGTAATTAAATGTAATGATTGTCTGTATATATGGATATTCATTTATAGGATTTGTTGGTTTTATTCACAGATTTTTACCACTGTATCCTCCCCCTCTATTGTTGAATGTGAAAACCTTAAATGTAATAATTCTTTTACATTTCTAAATTAAATATATTAAAAAACACACACCCGAACCCACAGAGGACAATTTACCAAACTTTTCTCAATATTTTTAAGATGTAAAATGCTTACTTCTATAGGTCAAAACAACCTGTACATTCTGTTATTTTAGTTTGTCTTTAAAATGAAACAATATGCAAATATTTGGGGGTACAATTACTGTCATTGTACTTCAGCAACTCGGAAATTCTTCAGCAAAGCTGAGATTCATTTATAAAAAGTAATAAAACATAATATCAGGAGCAGAGACACTCGAAAGTATGAAAATAACAAATTTTTATATGAGCACCAAGTACTACATTTGTCGTATGTTGAGCATGATAAAGTTCTCTGCCGGATGTACAGATACTGAAAACATTTTGAACAAAAAGAGATTGACAGAGATAAACTCTTTGTAGTGCTTTCCAATCCCTGTCAAGGAATGGCATCTATGGATCCATTTCAATCAGCATCTGTATTCGCAGATCCAAACATGCTATTAACAACAAGTACTTCTCTATGTATTTACTATGTAGATGCACAAGAATTTCAATTCAACTTGTAATTGCAACAGCAGTGCATTCAATAGAAAATAGACTCTTCACATTACTAATAGCAGCCGTTAAGTATCAGGTGTAAGAATCACGGTGAACAATGAAACTCTCCAATCTACTGAGCAAAGAGGTGAACAAATTGGTTTAAATGGGAGTGTCTATAAATTATTTCCATTTCTACAATTTTCCATCTCTCTCAAAATTATTTTTTGCAAACGACTACCATCAGCATGCATCTTTTTGACGTCTTACTGCAGTAAACAAAACAAAGGTAAAAATAAGCTATGGATATTGTAAGACAGAAGTACAACAATCTATACATATCTACATATTATTGCCATAAACAAGAAAGTTTTTTCAGCATTCTGCAATACCCTAATCAAAGCCAGGGCTTTTAGTATACAAATTTATTCTATGGCAAGTTGTTTTAAAATGCAAATAGCAGGAAGGACTCAAGCTCAGAGGCAGTATCGGTTTTGATACGGTGCGGCAAGCTGACTGCTTTTTGGCATTTAATATTAATCAGCTTGAAATATGTCAAAAGGATTAACAAGAGTCCAATCTGCTCCATGCATACCAATATCCAACAATGGTAAAGAACTTAAGACAGTGAGCTTAACATAAAGAGAGGTAAAAAGTCATTAACAAATGAGCTCAATTAACATTCAGGTGTTCTCAGTACCCCTGGCAGCTATAAAATATACATAATGCATAGCTGAAAATAAAAAATAACACTGGTTCAATCGGTACTAAAGCGCTTGCAGTTTAGAGCACCAGCAAAAGTTATTGATGATTTGTATAAAAATAAAAAAACAACCTGTGATAGTGAGTAGCATTTAAATAGCTTTGTAAGCTCAAAGGGGAATCATAAACATCACTTCTCAAAGTCTAATATTTATACAAAACTTATGATAATACTGTAAAGTGCAGATGACTGCCCTATAGAGCCTATCTGTCTAATATAATGTTATTGGAGGTTACATTTCTATTCGCGTGCCAAATCTTGGACAAAAAGAAACCTTTGGGGACTGTAAAAAAAAAAAAATATATATATATATATATATATATCTATATATATTTTTTTTTTTTTTTTTTTTTTTTTTTTTTTACAGTGCACAGCTGAAAAAAAAAATCTGTGTTAATTTCAGTCATGCTACTTGAGAATTAAGAAAAAAAAATGTTTCCGGCAAAATTTGGGAAACAAAAAATAAAAATACAAAAAAAAAAAAGAATAAGAAGCATCAACCCCGAAAAACAAGCTATTAAATGTTTGGACTACCACAATAAATTGAGTTATTAAAGCTTACATTTAAAAACATCCTAACTCTAACACCAACCCAATAATGAGATCCAAAACCCTATTTAGATAATAAAAAACATGGATACCTCAAGGATTCTTTAAAAAAAAAAAAAAAAAAAAAAAAAAAAAAAAAAAAAAAAAAAAAAAAAAAAAAAAAAAACTCAGCAACTAGAAGTGCTCTTTGTTTAAACACGCAAGTCTTTTGCTCCAAAGAAATCACTATTTTCAATTACAAAACCAGTTTCCTGATATACAAAATGCTACATTTCCCAAGGCTTAGTCTATCTTGGGTGGTGTAAACACTGAAAAAAGTACCAATTTTTGAAACAAACACATACATGAAAAATCCTAAAACGACAACAATGAAAAATGACAGCAACTTCTTCGTGAGACAGTAAAACAAAGATGCTAGTGTTGGGATGAGTACAGTAAGAGACCACGGCTCTCTGCTCCAGCATTTAGGTTTAACTGTATATCACTGAAGACAAAGGATATTAAATATCTGAAGGACCAGAAAAATAAATGGCTATTTAAACTCTTGAGAAATCAAGATTTCTTAGCTCTGTACAATAAAGACATCACTGATGTCATATTACAAAAACAAAAAAAAACCTACCAAAAAGTATTCATATATATATTTATATATATAGACACATATTATTATTTTTTTTAATTTAAAAAAAGAACTAATATTCAGTGAGCGGATGAATGTATCTGGATGGCAGAAGGGAGTCAGTCGGACTGAAGTGCAGTGTGTTGGTGGTGT
>NC_056579.1:8648611-8651111 GCF_018340385.1 Cyprinus carpio | reverse complement strand
TTTTTTTTTTTTTTTTTTTTTTTTTTTTTTTTTTTTTTTTTTTTTTTTTTTTTTTTTTTTTTTTTTTTTTTTTTTTTTTTTTTTTTTTTTTTTTTTTTTTTTTTTTTTTTTTTTTTTTTTTTTTTTTTTTTTTTTTTTTTTTTTTTTTTTTTTTTTTTTTTTTTTTTTTTTTTTTTTTTTTTTTTTTTTTTTTTTTTTTTTTTTTTTTTTTTTTTTTTTTTTTTTTTTTTTTTTTTTTTTTTTTTTTTTTTTTTTTTTTTTTTTTTTTTTTTTTTTTTTTTTTTTTTTTTTTTTTTTTTTTTTTTTTTTTTTTTTTTTTTTTTTTTTTTTTTTTTTTTTTTTTTTTTTTTTTTTTTTTTTTTTTTTTTTTTTTTTTTTTTTTTTTTTTTTTTTTTTTTTTTTTTTTTTTTTTTTTTTTTTTTTTTTTTTTTTTTTTTTTTTTTTTTTTTTTTTTTTTTTTTTTTTTTTTTTTTTTTTTTTTTTTTTTTTTTTTTTTTTTTTTTTTTTTTTTTTTTTTTTTTTTTTTTTTTTTTTTTTTTTTTTTTTTTTTTTTTTTTTTTTTTTTTTTTTTTTTTTTTTTTTTTTTTTTTTTTTTTTTTTTTTTTTTTTTTTTTTTTTTTTTTTTTTTTTTTTTTTTTTTTTTTTTTTTTTTTTTTTTTTTTTTTTTTTTTTTTTTTTTTTTTTTTTTTTTTTTTTTTTTTTTTTTTTTTTTTTTTTTTTTTTTTTTTTTTTTTTTTTTTTTTTTTTTTTTTTTTTTTTTTTTTTTTTTTTTTTTTTTTTTTTTTTTTTTTTTTTTTTTTTTTTTTTTTTTTTTTTTTTTTTTTTTTTTTTTTTTTTTTTTTTTTTTTTTTTTTTTTTTTTTTTTTTTTTTTTTTTTTTTTTTTTTTTTTTTTTTTTTTTTTTTTTTTTTTTTTTTTTTTTTTTTTTTTTTTTTTTTTTTTTTTTTTTTTTTTTTTTTTTTTTTTTTTTTTTTTTTTTTTTTTTTTTTTTTTTTTTTTTTTTTTTTTTTTTTTTTTTTTTTTTTTTTTTTTTTTTTTTTTTTTTTTTTTTTTTTTTTTTTTTTTTTTTTTTTTTTTTTTTTTTTTTTTTTTTTTTTTTTTTTTTTTTTTTTTTTTTTTTTTTTTTTTTTTTTTTTTTTTTTTTTTTTTTTTTTTTTTTTTTTTTTTTTTTTTTTTTTTTTTTTTTTTTTTTTTTTTTTTTTTTTTTTTTTTTTTTTTTTTTTTTTTTTTTTTTTTTTTTTTTTTTTTTTTTTTTTTTTTTTTTTTTTTTTTTTTTTTTTTTTTTTTTTTTTTTTTTTTTTTTTTTTTTTTTTTTTTTTTTTTTTTTTTTTTTTTTTTTTTTTTTTTTTTTTTTTTTTTTTTTTTTTTTTTTTTTTTTTTTTTTTTTTTTTTTTTTTTTTTTTTTTTTTTTTTTTTTTTTTTTTTTTTTTTTTTTTTTTTTTTTTTTTTTTTTTTTTTTTTTTTTTTTTTTTTTTTTTTTTTTTTTTTTTTTTTTTTTTTTTTTTTTTTTTTTTTTTTTTTTTTTTTTTTTTTTTTTTTTTTTTTTTTTTTTTTTTTTTTTTTTTTTTTTTTTTTTTTTTTTTTTTTTTTTTTTTTTTTTTTTTTTTTTTTTTTTTTTTTTTTTTTTTTTTTTTTTTTTTTTTTTTTTTTTTTTTTTTTTTTTTTTTTTTTTTTTTTTTTTTTTTTTTTTTTTTTTTTTTTTTTTTTTTTTTTTTTTTTTTTTTTTTTTTTTTTTTTTTTTTTTTTTTTTTTTTTTTTTTTTTTTTTTTTTTTTTTTTTTTTTTTTTTTTTTTTTTTTTTTTTTTTTTTTTTTTTTTTTTTTTTTTTTTTTTTTTTTTTTTTTTTTTTTTTTTTTTTTTTTTTTTTTTTTTTTTTTTTTTTTTTTTTTTTTTTTTTTTTTTTTTTTTTTTTTTTTTTTTTTTTTTTTTTTTTTTTTTTTTTTTTTTTTTTTTTTTTTTTTTTTTTTTTTTTTTTTTTTTTTTTTTTTTTTTTTTTTTTTTTTTTTTTTTTTTTTTTTTTTTTTTTTTTTTTTTTTTTTTTTTTTTTTTTTTTTTTTTTTTTTTTTTTTTTTTTTTTTTTTTTTTTTTTTTTTTTTTTTTTTTTTTTTTTTTTTTTTTTTTTTTTTTTTTTTTTTTTTTTTTTTTTTTTTTTTTTTTTTTTTTTTTTTTTTTTTTTTTTTTTTTTTTTTTTTTTTTTTTTTTTTTTTTTTTTTTTTTTTTTTTTTTTTTTTTTTTTTTTTTTTTTTTTTTTTTTTTTTTTTTTTTTTTTTTTTTTTTTTTTTTTTTTTTTTTTTTTTTTTTTTTTTTTTTTTTTTTTTTTTTTTTTTTTTTTTTTTTTTTTTTTTTTTTTTTTTTTTTTTTTTTTTTTTTTTTTTTTTTTTTTTTTTTTTTTTTTTTTTTTTTTTTTTTTTTTTTTTTTTTTTTTTTTTTTTTTTTTTTTTTTTTTTTTTTTTTTTTTTTTTTTTTTTTTTTTTTTTTTTTTTTTTTTTTTTTTTTTTTTTT